>NC_056737.1:38492955-38497878 GCF_019279795.1 Protopterus annectens
GTAGCAGCCTGTTCGGCCTGTGCTTCTTTCAACCGACGAACGCTTAGGCGTCGGTCGGAGTTTGCAGAACAGTTTTTCGGTTCTGATTTTGCGTACATTATGCCGTCGGATCCTCCGACTACCCAATCTACCAAAAAACGCAAAGATAGACCGACACTCGCGGTCCGCGGTTTCGGCCGAAACCATGGTTAAGCAAACCGCGAGTGTCTCGGTTTCGGCCGAAACCGAGAAAACTGATCAAAGTACAGCTGAACCTATTCCTACAACTGAGGCCCCTGCTACAACTCTTGAATCGACCTCAGAAATTTTACCCACTACGGTGGTTGACTTATCAGACACCATCCCCTTGGATGTCTCTACCCCAGCACGTGGTGCTGCTAGGCCTCCAGCAGCCATGTCCATTAAGGCCTTCGCCAGGGCTAAAGCAGCCAAGACTACTAAAACAGTGCCTGTTAAACCCCCCACATCCAGGCCCTCTTCTAGTTCTCAAATGCTTACTTTGGCAGAAGATTTAATTTCTTTAATTAGAGGATCTCAGTCTCACCCAGACAGGGCCTCTCAGCCCCAGAGAAGAGACCTAGGGCAGAGCCCCCTGAGCCAGTGTCTTCTGATGATTCTGCTGATGAATCAGACATAACTGACCAGCCAGAGGCTCCCTTCTCCAATTTTGAAGATTCTGATGCTGAAGAATCCATTCCAGCTGCTTCCCCACCAGAAGAATTCTCCTTTGGGAAACCTTGCATGCCATGCGAGAACAGTTCAATGGCAGCAACAGGATTTTTCAGACTCCAGAAAAGACTTAGGACCTTTCTGCACCTCCCACAACACAGGCCCTTAGCTATACCTCCTGTTCTCTCTGTGGTGGATGATGCTTTCAATGATGTTTGCTCCGCTCCAGATTCTTTACCCCAGCCCCTGCCAAACCAGACAGATTTTACAGGGTGCCAGATACTCATCACCACCTTTACAAGGCCCCACTTGCAGACCCAGAAACTATATCCCAGGGTCCCAAGGCGGTAGCCGACCATAGCTAAAAACCCTATTCCTTCTGAAAGGGAAGCAAGGTCATTAGACAGATGGGGTAAAAAGGTCTACACTTCAGCTACTCTCTCAGCTAGAGCTTTAAAGTGTCAGTTTCACATGATACAATACCAAGAGTTTATGCTTGATCAGTTAACTAAAAAACTAACCACTGATGAATCTCTTGATAAGAAATATGTATTAGAGATGGTAAATAACATACAACAGGTTAGCAACCATTCCTTAAAATGTGGCTATGATGCACTGGAGGCTTCATTTAGATCAGCCATGACTGGCACAGTGATAAGAAGGCATGCATGGCTAAAGGAACAAGCTTTACCGGATCATGTTAAAGCTAAGTTATTAGATGCTCCTATGGATAAGACCAGCTTGTTTGGTGCACCTGCCCAGCAGGTAATGAAGAAAATGGAAGAAAAGGCAAAATCTGTTCAAACTGTTAAAGATTTCTTGCAGGTTCAACCCCCAAGGTTTAGCAGGAACTGGCCTGCCAAAAATTGGTCCTTTCCTGACTCCACAAAATTTCAAAGGGGCAGGAATAGACGTTCCAGAGGCAGAAACCAATCCAGAGGAGGTGCCTACAGAGGACGACAGTGGCAAGGTAACAACAGAGGCACAGACACAGCCACTGCCACTACATCAGCACAACCACAGTGACTTAACCTAAATCCGCCTACCAGGGAACAAATAGCAGCTCCTCTAGGCGGAAAGTTAACCTTATTTTCAAAGAACTGGCACTACATAACAAAAGACAAGTGGATTTTACAAACCATAGATCAAGGTTACGGTTTCACTTCCACACTTTACCAGTCAAAGAGGAATGCCAAATCTACCTCCAAATCAAAAACAGAGGCTCTCGCCAGATAATGGAGTTAGCAAACATGAGAGCTGTGGAAAGAGTGCCAACAGCAGAGCAAGGAAAGGGGTTCTATTCCAGACTATTCCTAGTTCCAAGAAAGGAAAAAGTTGGAGACCAATTCTCGACCTGTCCACCTTAAATACATACATCATTGTCCCAAAATTCAAAATGCTGACCCTACAGCAACTTCTTCCCATGCTGGGCAAGGAGTCTTGGCTGGTAACTCTAGATCTCAAGGAGGCATACCTGCACGTCCCCATTCGACCAATCTGCAGAAGATACCTCAGATTTCTTGCAGGATCAGAGCACTATCAGTTCTCAGCATTGCCCTTTGGCTTATCTACTGCGCCCAGAGTATTCACAAAATGCCTGGCATCAGTAATCGCCCATTGCAGACTACAGAATTCAAATTTACCCATACCTGGACGACTGCCTGCTACAAGGGGACAACAAAAGCAAGCTGACAACAGATTTACAAAGGGTCATTTACTTGCTACAAGCACTGGGATACACAGTCAATTTACAAAAGTCAAGGCTGATACCATCCCAAACAAGGACATTCTTGGGCTGAATTGGACACAGTAAAACAAATGGCATTCCTGACTACAGAAAAACAAAAGAACTTCCTCTTTACTTCTTGGCACTAACAAAACTGAACAAGTTAACAGCAAGAAAAGTTCTGCAGGCCTTGGGCTTCATGGCATCATGCATAATCTTGGTTCCATTTGCCAGACTACATATGAGGAAACTACAGTGGTACCTAAAGAATTTATGGTCCCAACACAGACACAGTCTAGAAACAGAAATCCCACTAATTCCATGCTTAAAACAGGAGTTCCTATGGTGGGCTCAGGCATGCCAGTCAAACCCAGGCCTACCCTTTCGCAGATGTCAAGCAAGCCAGACCATCACAACAGACGCTTCAGACCTAGGATGGGGGCCCACATGCTGGACAAACGCGTGCAAGGATTGTGGGCACAGGATCAACTTCACCTGCACATCAATCTAAAAGAAATGCTGGCAGTAAAACTGGCAATCCAAAAGTTCAAACCATTTCTCAAAGAGGGCCAGTTGATGATAAGGACAGACAACACCACAGTCATGTGGTACATCAACAAACAGGGAGGCACCCACTAGGCAGAATGACCTTGGAGCTGTGGACCCTGGCACTCAGCTACAACATCCAGTTACAGGCAATATTTGTACCGGGGAAAGACAATCCTCTAGCAGACATATTAAGCAGAACCACTTCGGATGCCCACGAATGGAAGCTGCACCCGGACATCTTCAAGACCATCTCAAAGAAATGGGAATGCCACAGATAGACCTATTCGCATCACCTCTCAATCACCAGCTCAAAAATTCTGCACAAGGACATTCCACCCACTAGCATGGAAAGTGGACTCGCTCTCCTTCAACTGGAAAGGCCTAACAGCATATGCATTCCCACCTCTTCCCTTGATACACAAGGTACTACTAAAAATCAAGGAAGAACGTCCAAGGATAATCCTGATAGCTCCAAACTGGCCAAGACAACACTGGTACCCACTACTGAGGAGCATGTCTCGGAACAATATGTGGCCAATACCCCTGATGCCTTTGATGTGAGCTGAGAACAACTACACCATCGTACATCCAAACCTAAATACGTTGCAACTGACTGCATGGAACATCACATAGCAGCAGCTAATCCAGAACTTTCCCAGAGTTAAAGACATTATTCTTGAAGCACGCAGACCTTCAACAAGAAAGAACTATGCTGGAAAATGGAAAAGGTTTGTCATTTAGAGTACGAAAGAGGAAAAGATGTGTCAAACATAGATATGCCTAACATTCTGGAGTATCTGGCCGAACTTCTTCATTCAGGCCTGTCCTACTCCTCCATCAAGATACATGCATCAGCTATTTCAGCAGAATACAGCTTTGATCCACCTGTTTTTCGCACCCTTTGCCCAGGCAGTCCCACAGAGGAATCAAGAATGTAAAACCTCCAAGGAAACCACCATTACCAGCTTGGGTTTAAACTTTGTGCTAGAAAAGTTGACACTATCACCCTTTGAACCAGCAGCAACAGCAGACCTACAACACCTGTCATGGAAAACTACTTTCCTACTGGCAATTACTTCAGCAAGGAGGGTTTCAGAACTACAGGCCTTAATGGCAGTGCAACCCTTCCTAATCTTCCACCAAGATAGAGTGTCCATGAGGACTAATCCTACATTTATGCCCAAGGTGGTATCCAGAGTGTCTTTAAACCAGGCAATCCACCTACCTACCTTCTTTCCCAACCCACAAAACAGAGGGAAAGAATACTGCATACCTTGATGTACATAGACAGCTACGCTACTACTTGGACAGAACAAAAAATAGCAGAAAGACTGACCAACTTTTGTAGCCTATGCAACAGGAAGGAAGGAAAAGCTATTTCCAAACAGACAATCTCCAAATGGATAGGAAATTGCATACGATTCTGTTACTCCTTCCATGGAAAACCAATTCCACAGAACATAAGACCTCATTCTACAAGGGCAACAGCCACTACCACAGCCTTCTTACGAGGAGTGGCAACCAAAGACATTATTGAGGCGGCTACTTGGACCTCCGTGCATACATTTGCCAAGCATTATAATTTGCCTCTATATTCCAGATCCCGAGCAGGGTTTGCCACTGCTGTACTGCAAGGGATCCTAAACACACCATAATCTACTTTTATCCTCCTCCCCTAGTTGGCTATGGTATTCTACCCAGTTGTTATGACTGCAGATGCATCCATGAAGGACATAGTACAGTTTTGTACCTACCATAAATGTAGATGTCCGAACTGGATAGCATCTGCAGTCAGGATTACCCTCCCTCCTTCCCTCTGTGGTACTCCTAGGGTGTTTACCCTCCTAATAGCTAGCTGTTGGAGTCTTTTATGGTGTATTTGTTTGTATATATGTACATACATGCTTATTGTTGTGTTTACCTCTATTTGGAAACATTGGCATCTATCCAAATTTTAGCCTGCAACAGGGCTATGGGTT
>NC_056737.1:38498378-38508378 GCF_019279795.1 Protopterus annectens
CTCTCTCTATATATATATATATATATATATATATATGTATGTATGTACACATATACCCCAACTGTACATTTCTTTGCATTAAGTTTGAGCCCTTGGCTCTGGCACCAAGCATCTGTTTCTGTATGGCCATTTTGTAGAATATCCACATCATTTGGGGATTCAATAATGGCTCCTAGTTTGCAGTCATCTGCAAACTTTGTTAGCCAGAGTCCCTTAGTGTTCGCCTGTACTTCAGAGAAGTAAAAGCTAAACAAGAGTGTCCCAGGACTGAACTCTGAGGTACTCCACTTGTCTGGAGCTGGGTTTGGAGTCAGCTACTTTTACATTCTGGGTTCTGTTACTAAGCCAGTTGGCAACCCATTGAGTGACGTAGAGGTTTATGCCCAGCTTAGTAAGTTTATGTATGATTCCAGAGTGGGGGGTGGTTCCAAAGGCCTTGGCGTGGGCTAGATAGGCTGTATGGACCGCCTTACCCTTATCCACAGCTCTGGAGACTGATTCGAAGAAGTCAATCTGTTTCAGGAGACACAATCAGCCCTTCACAAACCCAAGCTGGATGGGGTCCTGTGTTTGAAGTTTGCCATTGTTTTTCTTTATAAGTTCCATGATAATGCGTTCCATGCCCTTGCAGATCAGGGTCGTCGGACTGATGGGACATTATTTCCTGCTTGTGGAGTGGGATAACTGTAGCTGTGCGCCACTTAGTGGGCATGAAGTCTGAGGTGAGGCCATGATTAAACATGACGCTTAGGTGAGGTACTAGTTCATTTGTAGTTCATGTTGTACACAGCCCGGGATGTCATTTTTTCCCATGGATGCTGTATCCTTAGCTTTGGAGAGTGGGTTTTCTACCTGTGTGGCCATGAATACCAGAATTTTGCAGTCTTTTTGTTTGAGATGGGCCCATTAGTGGGTTAGAAGAGTGGGCTTGAAGTTGGCAGTAAATTGATCTGCCAGGATATTGGCAATATCCTTGGGATCAGTATATTTAATGCCATTCTGTTGTAGCTCAGAGCAGATGTGAGCATTGCCATTTTGATTCTTGACATAAATTTAGAATGTCTTGTTGTTGTCTTTTGAATCTTTGCAATTTTATTTTTGTAGCTAGCTTTGGAGGATTTAATGAGGGATATCAGCTTTTTACTGAGGTTGGTAATTGAGTTTTTTGCATACTGGGATTTTCCTCTTTTCTGCAACAGTTTCTTCCTTATAGTTTGTTTATGGCAGGGGCCACCAGATTGGCTTCCTTTTTTTTTTGGAGGAGAACATCTTGGTTCTGTTTGGGATGGCACGATTCATGCACAAGTGGATGTGCTCGTACAGTGCCTTAGTGTAGGATTCAGCAGTCGAATTTTCAGCTCCCATCTGCATGGGTGCCATGAAGTTTGTCACTTCTGACTTAAGTAGCATGAAGTTGGCTTTGGAGTAGTTTTTCCAGAGCTTTCCTTACTGGGGGTGGGATGTGGATGTCGAGGGTAATTTGCTTATTGTCCGACCTGACCAATAAGGGGGTGACCACTGGTGTGGAGCATCTGTCTCCTATGTTTGTAATGACCAGGTCTAGGATATTGGAGCCCCTGATGGGACAATGGATTAGTTTATCCAGGGCATTGGAATTCATGAATTCCAAGAACCATTGGGAAAAGTTGTTGGTACCCGAGTAGTTTTTCCAGTTAATGACAGGGTAGTTGAAATCACCCAGTATTAGGGTGTTTGGTTTTATCTTAATAATCTTGGGGCGCATGGTAGGGGATCTGTAGCAAGCTACAATTTGGATTGCAGTCTTACCTAGTGTTAGTTGTATCTAGAGAATTTCAGATGCATTGTGTTGCGCAGTTCTCCTGGAGGTGTGAATATCCTTGGTGAATAATGACACTCCTCCACCTTTAGTGTTTCTGTATTGGTTTGATGTCCGAAAAGTGTGGTTAGAGTTGTAGCCTGGTATTGCAGGGGTGCTTTCTGGAGTCTTGAACCAGGTCTTAGTTACTGCACAGATATCAATGTTCTCCATTTTTAGGAGTGCCTAGAGAGAGTGCATTTTGAGGTTTAGACTTCAAGCATTGAGTAGCATTACCTAGAAATTTTGTATGCTTGTGTGGTGTTTTTGTACTTTGACCCTTGCCAAAAAAAAGGCACTATAGAGGTGGCAAGAGCTTTAGCCATTAACCTGAATCCCAGGGGTGACAGCTGCAGACCATCTCTGGCAAAGCATTGTTAAGTTTTCTGAGGAAGTTCCATATACTTATTAAAGGAATGAAAGCACTCAAACAGTAGTTCGTGGTGTGTTTTTTATTGGTCTGGTGGGAAAGTTGTTTTTCGGTTGATATATATATATATATATATATATATATATATATATATATATATATATATATATATATATATATATATATATATATATGTATATATATATATATATATATATATATGTGTGTGTGTGTATATATATATATATATATATATACTCAATATACACACACACACACACACACACACACACACACACAGATATATACACAGTGAATATAAAATGTTTACACACCCCTGTTAAAATGCCTGATTTTGTGATATAAAAAAATGAGACCAGAATAAATCATTTCAAAAGTTTTCCAACCTTTAATATGACCTATAACCTGTCTAATTCAACTGAAAAACAAATCTGTTAGGGGAAAAAATATAATAATAAAAAAAGTATAATCTGAAGTAGATGACTTCATTTTGTCTTTAACCTGTGGGTATTTGGATCTGAATCAGATTCAAGACGGCCTCATCACTAGCATCTGTTCCGAGCTGCAAGCTCCTCCCTTTACCCATAATGCTCCCCTGTGTCCTTCATTTCCTCAGGTCTCGTTTGCTTCTGAAAAGCTATGTATCGTGGTCGCAGAGCTCCAGGCTGTGTTTTTGGTAAGTGACTGTTTTTTGCGGGCAGTTTAGGGTAATTTTTCATTCCCATCCTCCTCTTTTCACCTCTCCTACCGCATTAGTCCTTCAGATGTACAATAAAACAAAAAGTAGTTGATTTAGTTAGTATAGTTTCCCTTTGGCCTCCCACTCCCTCTCCTTTTCATGTGGGTTTGTGTCTGCGGCTACAGGTTGTGGCAATTATTATTCCTAATATGGCTGAGACCCCCAAAGCCAGTATTTAGGAAATGCTCAGAATGTGGCCATAAGCTTTCCCCAGCTGATGGCCACACTCTGTGAATAGTGCATTTGGGTGCAGGCCCATTTTCTTACCTCCTGTCCTATTTGCGCGGGCCCTTAAGAACAGGAGGGCTAAGCTGGTGATGAAAGGCCTGCTTCCTTCTTCGGGGATGGCAGTCCCCATAACCGCGGCTTTGGTAGCCTCTACTTCACCTGCTTTTGCTTCCTCACCTCCCCAGCCCTCTGGGACTCGGACTTCCGCCATGAGGTCTGGGGAAGGCAAAAAACAAAAAAAGGACAAATCTAGGAAGCGATCTCCAGACCGCTCTGCTCCATCGTGGCCTTTTTCCAAATCTAAGACCCCTCCTAGGCCCAGTACCCCTTGGCTCTGATCGCCCAGGTTCTCTCTGGAGCCAAAGGTATCTAGGCTCTCATCTAGAGGTTTTCCTCATCGACAGTCCCGGCCAATGTCTTTGGCTTCTTCCTCAGGTCGACCAGTAGTCTTAGCGAGGCAGAGATGGACAGGATAATGTGGAAGTTCATTTGCACCCAGCTTCAGATGGGAGACTTGCCAGCCCCCTCTCCCTCTCGAGTGGGGATGTCACAGCCCTTCTTCACCCCCATAACTCCTTCTCTGACCCGACCGTCTGTTTTGGAGTCTTTGGATCTGAGGACTGTTTGGGTCAGGGGGTTGGCACTGATGGTACCTTGTACCTCGACTCTGACCATTGCCTTGTGTGTGTCTGATCCAACTGGGTCGGATCTGAGCTCTCGGAGCCCAAGGGGACACTATCGGCCGAGCCTCTCAGAGCGCAGTCTCCCCTTTGGCATCTAGGCTCAAACTCCCCCATCGGATTCGAGGGGAGTGGCTTACTTGCTTGTTTTTCAGGAAGTGTGCTCCCCTTCTGCATTTGACGTGGTGGAGAGGGTTCTCTTGAATGCATCGAGACTCCTGACCATCTTGTCCATGGACTGTGCCCAGACTTCCTTGGCTGTGCGTTCGGCCCTGACCTTCCTGTCTTCTCAAGGACAGCCCATGCTCGCTGTGCCTCAGGGAGCTCCCATTCCAGTGCAGTGAGACGTTTGCGAGTCCCCCATAGAGTGTTCCACTGAGGAGGCTACTCGCAAGCGGATGTGTAAAAGGAGTCACCTGGACTCATCTCCAGAGTCCCTCACAGATGACACAGACTTGGAAGAAGAAGATTCCCTAAGGTCACCCCCCCCGAAGATGTCTCCTTTGGAGACGACATGGAACTCCTTCGCTAAAGAGGGGGGGGGGTTTCCACCCAAAAACCTACCCCGGACAAGTCTGTGTTCATAGGGGCATTCGGCAAGGGCCCATCTACCTCCAAACTCCAACTATTCTTTGTCTGATATCACCTACTTAGAGGAGATGTCTGCTTTACTTACAAAGCCATGTCTGACCCAGCTCTGTTAGAAATGCTACATCTAAAGAAATTCCAATCCCTCCACACCATACGCTCCAGAGACCTCAACCTCATTACCACAATTAACAGAACATGCTGGAGGGACAGGTTCATAACCCAGAGACTGCCCATGCTACGGAACAGACTTTTCATACATGTCAAGCAGAGCACCTCGCTGACCCCCTTCAACAGAGATCTTGATGAGGGGATGGGAAACAGAAAATTCACTCTGGGGATAACTTCAGTGGCTCTGCTTAACAGAGGCACTGGGAACTAAGGTTGGGTGGCATTATGCCAGGGTAATCCTATGGCTAGGCTTGTAAAAGCCCTAGGGCCGTTAGCCTAGTACAACACCTATGAACCTATTAGTTTAAGGGTGTGCACGCACAACCAAGTATTTAGTATAAGGGTGTGCACACTTATGCAACTAGCCTATAAAGATGTTATGTACTCACCACAACATTCCATCTGAGTAGTTGTACGTTACTTGTCTTCAACCTGTGGGTATTCGAATCTGAATCAGATCAGAGATGGCTGCATTACTAGGATCTGAGCCAAGCTCCAAGCTCCTCCCCTTACCCATAATGCTCCCCGTCTCATTCCTTCCCTCAGATCGAGTTTGCTGCTCAAGAAACATACGCCTGACCCAACTAGACCTTACCACTAACAGCTCCCAAGAACTATGCCAAGCATAACCAGGAGAGCCACTAAAGTGCTCCTGTCCCATATACAAGATTAGAACAATACTGACAAGGTCAGGGGGAAGGAGGGGGAGATGGGTGAAAACAAATGAAGTACAACTACTTAGATGGAACATTATGGTGAGTACATAACTTCTTTATCTGAAGTAGTTGCCTTCATTTGGTCTTCAACCTGTGGGATAGATTCCCCAGCTACCAACGCGTGGGTGGCCCTCATGGAAGGATATTCCAGAGTACCACAGAGCCAAAGGACACCCTATTCTTGGATACAACGTCCAATTTGTAATGAGATATGAAGGTATGAGATGAGGACCAAGTAGCTGCAGAACAAATGTCATCCAGTGACATCCTAGACCAAAAAGCCTCTGAGGTGGTCATGGACCTAGTGGATTGGGCTTTCACCTGACCCGGAGGGGAAATGCCTCTATCAGAATATGCTCGAATGATACACTGGGAAATCCAGTGAGTAATGGTCACTTTAGAAATTGGCTTGCCCAGAAATGGTTTTGAATAGGAGACAAACAACTGATCAGATCTGCGAAAGGATTTTGTTGTGTGTAAATAAAACCTCAGTTGGCTATGTACATCCTACAAGTGTAACTTGTATTCACTTCTATTTTGAAAATTTGGAAAGAACACAGGAAGATTGATAGTTTGATTGATAATGGTTTCTGAAGCCACCTTGAGAAGAAAGGCAGGATTAGTGCACAGGGAAAGTCTGTCCTTATGAAAAACCATGTAAGGAACTTTAATGGACAAAGCTTGAAGTTCTGATACCCTCCTAGCAGAAGTGATAACCACCAAAAAGGCAGTTTTCCAAGATAGGAATTGTAAATCTACGGATGCCGCGGGCTCAAAGGGAGGAGAGACTAGAGCTTGAAGTACAATGTTGGACCTTCCTGGAATGTGCACTGCCACCAGAAAGTGGCCGGTAGAAATCGCCCATTCCCACACTCTCACGTCTTTGCGACAAAGGGGGTAAGATCTGGTTCTGCCCTGTTTGTTGATATAGCAGACTACTGACTTGTTGTCTGAATGAAAAGCAATAGTTCCTAGAGGAAGATGGGCATAAAGGGCCTGCAACGCTAGAAATACTGTCCTCATCTCCAGGACATTGATATGCAAATTGGTCTCGGAAGGGGACCATGTACCTTGGGTAGTTCTTCCCGAGCAATACCCCCCCCCCCCAAGCTGGGAAGCGTCAGTGGTCAATATGGTTGTGGTAAAGGATGGAAAAAAGGGACATCCCTTGATAAGGCCCGGGGAGAGAATCCACCAGTGAAGAGACTATGCAAGCCTGGGAAATCTGAAATGGATGGGACAAAGGTAGGTCTAGTAGAGACCATTGAACTGCTAGCGTTAACTAGAGAACTCTCAAACGAAGTCATGCAAAGGGTAGAAGACTGATTGTGGCTGCCATGGAACCCAGAGCCCGCAGAACTGTCTCCGCTGAGGGAAGATGAGCCTGCAGAATGTAAGAAATATGAAGTCTTAAATTGTGTACACTTTCCGGAGTGAGGTAAACCTCCATTTGTATGGTGTCCAACCGATACACTGTATGAACCCACACAAATCCATGGATCTCGCCATCCCCAATAGAACCAAGACACTCTCCTCCAAAAAAAAAAAGGAAGCCAATCTGGTGGGCTCCTGCATAAACAAACCCTACAACAGAAGGAGGAAACTGATGCGGAATAAGATGAAGTCCAAGACTGGAAAAACTCTCTTATCAGCCTCAACAAAAAGTTGAGATCCCTCATCAAATCCTCTAAAACTAGATATGAAAACAGAATTGCAGCAGATAGTAAAGACAACCACAAGGCCTTCTATAGTTATGTAAAGAATCTCCACTGCAATATCCAGATTTGCTCTAAGCTACTGCACAATGGTACCTCCTGTACAGAACCAACAGATATTGCCAGTATATTGCCCGACAGATTCAGTGTCATTTTTAGAATCACCAATTAGCTGAAACACCCAATGTTCATAAGGCTCATTTGCGATTCTGAATGCCTATGACTTGTTTCATCATTTTAATGGACACTTTCAGGCCAATATTGTTTTAGTTTGTTGTTTGGGATATTTTTTCAGTGACCCTAATGATAATGGACATCAGCTGAGTATAATAGCCCTGTGTTTCTAATGCTTAGTCAAACACTCTGCTTGTGCTGTTCTGATGGGGTCATAACAAGGCCGAAATATGCATATCCACAGCTAGTGGGATTTGACTTTATTGGCCTGAAATTGTCCATTAAAACGACGAAACAAGTCATAGGCATTCAGAATCGCCAATTAGCTGAAACACCTGATGTTCATAAGGATCATTTGCATATATCCCATGTGCCTCTGATACAAGAGGTTTGGGAGGGCACTCAGTGGAAGTTCTCGCTTTGCTGGAGTTTTAATTTTGTTTTTACTGATTAGTTTTTCACTGACCTTCTCAGTCATTGTTTTAATTTATGATTTTTGAGATGGGAATGGTATCAAAAGCCTTGGCCCAGATCAAGGTAGGCTGTATGAGCCACCCTTCATCCACAGCTCTGGTGACCGACTCCAAGAAGTTGACCAAGTTGAGCAGGCATGATCTACCCTTCACAAAACCAAACTGTGTGGGTCCAGAGTTTGGAGATTCCCTATACCCTTGTTTGTTAGGTCCATGGTGATGCATTCCATAGCTTTGCATATCAGACTTGGGCTAATGGGGCGATAGTTCCCAGGGTCTGTAGTCACTCCTCCTCTGTGGAGGGGGATGCCTGTAGCAGTGCACCATTCGGTAGGGACAAAGCCTGAGGTGAGGCTGTGATTGAACAGGGCACACAGGTGAGGTGCAGTTCACTGTGTAGTTCATGTAGAACACAACCAGGGATATTGTCTGGTCCCATAGAAGTTGTTTTCTTGGACTTGGAAAGTGCTGTTTTAACCTGTGCAGCAGTAATACTAGGTGCCTAACAATCTAATGGTGTTGTGATTGGTCCTTTTGGGGGGGGGGGGTAAAATTGGCACTGAATCTGTCGGGCAATATACTGGCAATATCTGTTGGTTCTGTACAGGAGGTACCATTGTGCAGTAGCTTAGAGCAAATCTGGGTATTGCAGTGGAGATTCTTTACATAACTATAGAAGGCCTTGTGGTTGTCTACTATCTGCTGCAATTCTGTTTTCATATCTAGTTTTAGAGGATTTGATGAGGGATCTCAACTTTTTTGTTGAGGCTGATAAGAGAGTTTTTCCAGTCTTGGACTTCATCTTATTCCGCATCAGTTCCCTCCTTCTGTTGTAGAGTTTGTTTATGGCAGGAGCACACCAGATTGGCTTCCTTTTTTTTTTTTTGGAGGAGAGCGTCTTGGTTCTATTGGGGATGGCGAGATCCATGGATTTGTGTATGTGTTCGTACAGTGTATTGGTGTATGATTCTGCCGTCGCGCAACTATTCTCCATTTGTATGGGTCCCATGAAGTTGGCCACCTCTGTTTTTAAACGCCCAAAATTAACTTTGGAGACTTTTTTCATGGTGGTTACCTTTGTTGGGGCGGTGGATGTGGATTTCCAAGGTGATTAGTTTGTGGTCAGATCTAACCAGTGAAGAGCTGACTATTGGTGTAGAGCAATGGTCGCCCAAGTTAATAATGACCAGGTCAAGGATGCTGCTACTTCTGGTGGGGGTAAGAACAAGCTGGTCCAGGGCATTGGAATTAATGAACTCCAGGAAACGTTGGGCAAGTGTATTGGTACATGAGTAGTTTACCCAGTTAATGGAGGAGTATTTGAAGTCGCCTAGTAAGAGAGTGTTGGGTTGGAGCCTAATATTCTCCAAGGTGCTTAGGAACGTGGAGTGTGAGTCTTGGGACATGGTTGGGGACCTATAGCAGGCTATGACCTCAATCACTGTCTTGCCCAGTATTAGCTGCACCTGAAGTATCTCTGATGTGTTATGTTGGGCTACCAGTCTGGAGGTGTGCACATCCTTTATGAGTATGGAAACACCACTTCCTTTGGAGTTTTGGTCCAAATTCTGGGGCCGAAATGTATGGAATGAGTTACAGCCTGGTAGTGCAGGGGTGCTTTCTGCTGTCTTGAGCCAGGTCTCTGTTTTAGCACAAATGTCAGTATTCTCCATTTTAAGGAGTGCTTCGAGTGAGTGCAGTTTGAGATTTAGACTTCCAGTGTTGAGCAGCATGACTGTCAGATTGCATTTGTTTGTAGCTGTTACTGTGGTAATTTGGTCTTTGGAACACCACCTAAAAAGGCACTATAGGGGTGGCAAGAGCCTTGGCCGGTATCTGGAAGCCCAGGGGTGACAGATGCAGGCCATTTCTGGCAAAGAATCAAGTTTTGTTAGTCATGTCATCCCAGGCAGACAGATACTGGATCCCCTTAGAATGACACCAGAAACTTAGCCAGTTATTAAAATCAATCATTTTTTGCTTGTACTGTGGTATCATTCTGGGTGATTGTAGGATGCTGCTCAGGGCTAGGGTCATACCCACCTGGGCTACATAATCCGAGAGCTCCTCCTTGTCTCTCTTCATGTAATCCAGGGTGGTACGTCTCAGGTCATTCACGCCCACATGTACAGTGACAGAATTGTATTTCTTACCTGTTGTTGAGGGACCTGAGTGCGTGCGTTATGTTCCGGATCCTGACACCTGACAGGCAGCTGACTGTTTCTTTCTCATTATTCAACCTAGTGAGTGGGACATCAGTGTGCCTCACTATCGAGTCACCTATGACT